>NC_053497.1:28272450-28277450 GCF_905171775.1 Rana temporaria | reverse complement strand
TGCCAGGTTGGTACTTCTGATGAGCAGTGACTGAGCTGGAAGTTGTAGTACCGGTGTATAGATTAAATCATATTCTTTAAATATGTCTATGTAGGCGAACACTAGCAATAAAAGACGAACTCATTGTGTAATTGGAAAATAAGCTAATTCACAGAGTGGAAATGGCCAGGTGCCATGGACCCTGGTGCCAGGTTGGTACCCAGGTACTTAGCAGTGACTGAGCTTGAAGTTGTAGTACCGGTGTATAGATTAAATAATATACTTTAAATATGTCTATGTAGGCGAACACTTGCAATAAAAGACGAACTTATTGTGTAATTGGAAATAAGCTAATTCACAGAGTGGAAATGGCCAGGTGCCATGGACCCTGTGCCAGTTGGTACCCAGGTACTTAGCAGTGACTGAGTTGGAAGTTGTAGTACCGGTGTATAGATTAAATCATATACTTTAAATATGTCTTTGTAGGCGAAAACTAGCAATAAAAGACGAACTCATTGTTAATTGGAAAATAAGCTAATTCACAAAGTGGAAACGGCCATGCCATGGACCCTAGTGCCAGGTTGGTACCCTGGTACTTCTGACGAGCAGTGACTGCGCTGGAAGTTTAGTACCGATGTATATATTAAATAATATACATTAAGAATGTCTATGTAAACACTAGCAATAAAAGACGAAGTCATTGTGTAACTGGAAAAAAAAGCTAATTCACAGAGTGGAAATGGGCAGGTGCCATGGACCCTAGTGCCAGGTTGGTACCCAGGTACTTTAGCAGTGACTGAGCTGGAAGTTGTAGTACCGGTGTATATATTAAATCATATACATTGCAATACAAATCGAAGTCAGCATGTCAGTGAGAAAGAAGTTGATTCACCGAATGGAAATGCCCAGGTGCCATGGCCCTCAGTGCCAGGTTGCTGCCCTGGTGAGTGTGACAGCAGTTTCAGGAGTGGAAGTTGAAGTATCTTTACCTTATAAATATATACCCATAATACCAGTAATAATAGTCTTGAGGTCAGTATGGCAAGAAAAAAGAAGCTGATCCACAGAGTGTAAATGCCCATGTGCCATGGACGTCGTGCCTGCCAAGCTGTTGCCCTGATGAGTGTGCAATCAGTGGCTGGGCTGGAAGTTGTAATACCTTATACCATATGTATACATCAGGTAATAGACATTAAACTTGCTACTGTTGGTAGTCTTGCTTGCAGAAGAGCTTTCTGTCCCGGAAATAGCAGCTGGTGTTAGAGTTTGCTGACATACTGTACACTGCAAACATTCCTCATGCCAGGACGACTCATTCACCCTCATCAGAAAGCGGTCTGAGATGGGTCGCTGGCAACCCTCGCACACTGCCTGGTGCTGGCACTCTGAGCCTGGGGAGGAGTAGGGGGGACACAGGACACCTATGGTCAATGGTGGGTCACATCATACTGGAAGATCACACTTAGATGGCATCATACCTACCAAAGGTCACACACAGTGGATCAAAGCCTTGTGTATTCACTGGAGCAAGCTGGAGTCATTTAACAATGCCAATGCAATATATATATATATATATATATATATATATATATATATATATATATATATAGCTATAATATACATGTATAGATATAAATATAGATTTATATATATATATATATATATATATATATATATAATATATATATATACACATATATAAAATATACATATATATATATACATAGATAGATAGATAGATGAAGATAGATATAGATAGATAGATAGATAGATAGATAGATGATAGATAGATAGATTTAGCTCTATCACGTGTGTAGCAGGCTTATCCCCCCTAAAAGATGTTATTAAAACTACCAAAAGTCCACACTGGACAGATCAAAGCCTCGTGTGTATCCATTGATGTATCATTGTGTATCAGTAAATGCTCAATAAGATATCAATATAACATAGATAGATAAAACACGTGTTGACAGGCTTATCTCTTAGATGTCATTATTCCTACCACAAGTAGTGCAGGAGATCAAAACCTTATGTATCCATTGTCGTCAATTGAACTCAATACTATACTACTATACAAATAGTATTACTATACTATGCTGTTTACATACACAAGCTATGTGTATATGAATATATATATATATATATATATATATATATATATATATATATATATATATAATATAATGTAATATATGTATATACTATATATATATATATATATATATATATATATATATATATATATATATAAATATATATATAAATATATATATATATATATATATATATATATATATATATATATATATATGTGTATATATATATATTAAATGTAATATATGTATATTATGTATGTATATATATATATATATATATATATAAATATATATATAAATACACACACATATATATATATTCATACACACATATATATATATTCATACACACATACACATAACTTGTGTATGTAAACAGCACTGTATTATTTTTTATTTTATTTCAATTTTCCTAAAACAAGTGACTCGACTCTTTCCATACTGTAATGCTGCAAATCTTCCTGTATACAATGTAAACTGTGTATGTTCTTAACACAAAAAATAAATATTTTTTTTTTTTGAATAAACTATATGGATATTTTTTAACGATGCAGTTACTTTTTTTTTTCCTCCCTATACCTGTCATCTAACAATATATTAGTCCTCCTGGTGTAAATACAGCAAATGTGAATGATAATATCTTACTAGAATGGCCTTGTCTTGTTGAGCATTACTGATGTACATTTAGCTGCATTAATACTTTATAATATTAAACCTACAGATATGTATCTACACGTTAGATAACATGTTATTTTGCTTACAAGTCAGGTATAAAAAAAAATATTTTATATGTATGTAATGTAAAAAATAACCCCAATATAACATAAACATACAGATTGACTTGTATCCTGACTGCTTTTTTTATTTTTATTTTTTACTTATTATCTAATAGTAGTAATAATAATAATTTATACCCAAAATACCAGTGGTATTATTTTATTTTCAAAATATACATATCTCTATTAATATGTATCTAACCTTCATTTTACATATACTGCTGTGTTACATATGCTTCTTATTTAGGGCAGATGCAATAATGCATTTATCCAAGCCCATAAAAATAAAAAGTTATTATTTACATTACAGTACAGAAGTATTTTGTATTAAGCATATGAAAACATTGGCTATACATACTGTGCTTGCTTTACAATGATACACACTGCATTGTTTTAGCATGTATTTAATTTACAGTATTTAAACACTGTAATGTTTTTAGTATGCATTTTATTTAGATTGTTTTATTAGTATTTTATGTATTATGTATTTATGTATTTTTATGTATTGTATGGTGCTGAACAAACTATAGAAAAGTTACATTGTAGCCAGATAGAAGATAACTGCTACTTGCACTTGCTGTTTTGTTTTAGTTTAGTTTATATTAGGTTATGTTATTTTCTGTTAGGTTAATAGGTATTTAAGTTATTTTATATTATTTTAAATTATATTACTCATGGTGGCTATAAATGTTTCGATTTCATTATCCAATCAATGTTCGATTCAATAGATAGAAGATAACTGCTACTTGCACTTGCTGTTTTGTTTTAGTTTAGTTTATATTAGGTTATGTTATTTTCTGTTAGGTTATTAGGTATTCAGGTTATTTTATATTATTTTAAATTATATTACTTATGGTGGCTATACATGTTTCGATGTCATTATCCAATCAACGTTCGATACAATCAAAATCATCAAATCGGCCAAGGTGGAAAATGATCAATCATAACTTTCCTCCCTATCGATTTAGATCCAATTAGATCAAACCAAGCTGATCGGCCGAGGCGAAAAAACAACGATTGTTTTGAATCGATTGGCAGCGCCGAAATCCTTCGGTTCTGAATCTGATCGCATTTCGATCGATCAGATTAGGAGATTGCATGATGGAAACAAAAATACGATTCACAATTTATTGTCATATCGTTCAACTATCGATCGAAATCCACTTCACAGCGACCGATCGGATTGTCAACGATCAATCAGTTATACCTATCCTAAAAGCTATGAGTAAGCACTGATTGTAGTGCGAAACGTCAGCTGTATGCCCCTGTCTTTGCTGTGATGTACGGTGTTTGATAACTTTTATCAATAAAAGGCAACCGAGAAGGTTTTTCCAGAGTGCGGCTGTCCAAACATTTCTTTCTACAAGTTATTCCTATCAGGAAAGATTGAATGGAAAAGGAAAATGTGTGTAAGGCTGTCCATACATTATACAATTTTCTTGTAGATTTACCCAGGGCTTTTTTTCAGGGGGAACTTGGGGGAACTCAGTTCCACCACCTCTGGCTCAGACCCTTTTGGTGCCTGCTCACCACAATCACCTGTAAACACAGAAGTCTGTTTTCTGTGTTTACAAGTGACAGCTCTGCACTCTGTTTGTAACCCCCTGAATTCTACACTCTGTATGTAATGCAATCCTGGTATTTAATGCCTCTTTAAGACCCTTCTACTGTTTGTGAAATTTGAATGGGGTCGTGGTTGAGTTCCTGCACCTATTTTTTGAGAAAAAAAGCTCTGGATTTACCAAAAACCATATAACATGAGGTCAAAGCTAAACAACACTTTCAATTGTGTCCACTTAGGAAGGCCCCTGCACTACATAGTTGAAGGTAAATCTAAAGGAAATTGTACAGAAGTTGTACAGAACATTGTTAGACAATTGTAGAATGTATGGCCAGCCTAAAGCTGGATTCACACTATGCAATTGTCTTTAGCTTTAACAACACCAATACAATATGAGGTCAAACCTCAAGAGTTTCAATTTGTATGCAATCAAGCAGGCCCTTGCAACTACATGCTTTTGGTAAATCTAAAGGAAATCAGACAACAAAAGTTGTATAGTGTGTATGGTGTCTTAGGCTCACCTAGACTAGACTATCCAGTTTGTATCCAATCACACAGGCACATACACTACATATTTGTTGTAGGAGG